>NC_056731.1:745627125-745644625 GCF_019279795.1 Protopterus annectens
TGCACCACATGCCATGGATACCTCAACTAGACTACCACAATCAAAAGAACATGCTTGGGTACAGGTCTCCAACCCAGACACTGCCTGTGTTATGTAATATATGTTACATACATGTCAATTGGAGCACCTCACTGGCCCTCTGCAAGAGACAACCAAATGATTGGATGTTGCATTTAACTGTCACCCTGGGGATAACTCAAGTGGGATCAGTTGATAGATGGCTTGCTGATAAATGTCAGGTGGCATGATACCACTGTACCCACATCCCCTACTCTTTTCATCTCTCCATGGACATTATCCTGGTATACATCTAAGAACACTTGCACCTATGGACCCCAGTACTGACAAATGTGTCAGTGTACATTATTGAGAATAACAGTGTCTGTGTGTTTGTAAACTTGTAGTTGATAATACCCCAAGGGCCTTCTCACCCACTACACCTCCCATTGCCATAGTTAGAAATGGCTGCTGCTGTAATGAACATTAAATGTATCTTGTTACACTCTTCACCCTATGAGCTACCTGGAGCTTGCAGTACCAGCATAATACTGTTGTACGAAGGGGTAGATAGGCATGGGTTCCCCTCTGAGTCCTGGCAAGTTTGTGTATGTGTGCAAGTGTGTATATTTGTAGGATACAGCATTCTGAAGCCACATTCTCCACATACAATACACCTTGTCATAGATTATAAGGGATAGTGATGTTGCTGACATAATGAGAGCCATGACAAACCCTCACCCTACTATCGCTGTGGCATGTGCAATAAATGCATATCCCTGATGAAATAGACAAGGGGTTGTATTGCAGTCCTGGTTAATGTTTGATTGTGGGTATGTCAGAGCATTATCTTGTGTTTCAGTGAGTAAAATATCCAATGTGGGGTGTTGGTGCTGGATACATTGCCTTTACACCATGGTACCCCCAGTACATGTCCCAAGGTCCACTGTATGAGGACCACTGTCACCATCAACCATACAGGTAACTGATTACACTATCCAGCCCAATGATGCATGTGCTGTGTGCAAATTATCTGTAACAGAATGGATTCACTGACAAGGTGGTTAGCACTGATAAACCCAGGTCTCTCAGATGTGTCCATGACTGTTATGTGTTTGTCAGTGTGTATATGACAGTATGTCATACTATGTATTGTTCATTAACACCCAGTACATCCCCATTACTATACTGTACAAGGCCTGGTGATGTTCTTCACTTATCAAGAAACTCGGGGCACACCTCATCCTAAAAGCTGTGTGATGTGTGCAATTAAGGCCAAACACATTAGTAGCAATAAGTACCTAGGCAGGGGTTCTACTCTCAGTGTTGCCAAGTAAGTGTGTGTGTATGTGAAGGGATCTACTTCATTTTGCAGAAAATACATGTCCCAGGAGGTCATTTGTCTAAGAACTGACTGGCAAATGCTAACATTTCAAAGGAATCACCTTGTGGAAATTCATTCCATCAAAACTAGTAGTAGATGTGTAAATGCCCTCTTCCCCACTGTACAGATGTACAGTGATATTGGAGTTGGTATATATAGTTGGGTGTAGATGTTGTGGGCACAGCCACCCTCACTGGGGTTAGTGTTGTTTGTATCCCCCACTTAGTCTGCTGTAATACTATACAGTTTATGTTAACAGGTTAAGTAGTTGTCAATCACACTATGTGTGGTTCTACGCCGTCCCACACCCTCCAAAGTGGAGATCTGTGCCATCCACACCAGCACACCTGTGTTTACTATCTCCAGGATTGCACTACATTGGAGAAGAGGGCATATACCCTGCCAGTACCATCATCAATGACATTCAACTAGCAGACTGATTTTTTTACTGATGTGATGTTTTCCCTATTTTGTCTTGGTGGAATTACATAGGCTAAAATGGGTTCACTGAAAAATTAAGTACATTCATGTGTACAGTATTCTCTGTGTATTACATCAACACTAAAGCCTCTGTGTGTGTGTGTTATTCACAAACATGTGGTGTGTGCCACCCAGAACACTTCGATTGTCCACTGTATAAGGGCTGCTGACATCAGTCACCATGCATTCACCTGTATACACCCCTCAGACCTATCAGCCATGTTGCACCTGCAGTAACTGTTATACAGACCTGTTACTTGTCTTCAGCTGTACCCAGGATATGACACAGTCAATGTGTCACCACAGTGCCATATCCCTTGTAGGAAACAACATCAGACTAACATTCTGCTGTCACATAGACACCTACAATACAAACTTAATAAATTATGGAGCCCACAATCAGTCAGTGTTAATAACAGCTTTAATGCATCACGGCTGGACAGCTACACATCCTGACATGTAAGCATTAAACTTTCCAGCTGAAAATATGTTACACAGCATTACATTGCTAAACCTTAGTACATTCACCCTGTGCATGAGAACCATATTAGTCTGTCCCTGCATTGATGGTATGGATGACAGGGATGTGGCACAGGTATCATCATATGGACAGGGTATGTTGTAGGTCTACCAGAGACCTAGGCTAAGCCATTTGGTTGAGATCATGTGTGTGTGTGTGTGTTAGGGGGTTTTATCAATCAGGCTGTTCAGATGTGGTGTATGTAGGTATGGAGGTGCCCTAGCTGTGTTGGTGATGTGTGTGTGTGTGTGTGTGTGTGTGTGTGTTTGTGTGTATGTATGCACACAGTTCTGGCATGTGGCTGCCCTATACAGGGGTTTGTTGGACAGCTGCAGACCATACATGGCAGGATGTGCAGTTCACGGTGTCCGGCCACGGACACAAGAACTGTGCCTCCCAGGGGTTCCACAGGCATTACCAGGTACAAGCCCAGATATGGTAATCTCCCCTGATGATGACAAATGTCCGCTGGATCTGGGACCCTGTTGGGACCTGCCAGGACCATGTGCATGTGGCCTGCTGTGTTGTAGTTTGGAAAGCACCCCCCCTCCCGCAGTGCTGGTACTGCCACTACAGGAGTGGCTGTGACTTGTTGCATGCCCACATAGACCTCCACCTGTTGGTGTTGCTGACACGTCCACGTGGCTGTCGCCCTACTCCCACCATATGCTCTAACACAGACATTGCATGGTCGAGGACTCCCACCATCTCACCCAACCGTCTATCCGGGACCTCTGCAAAATAATGGTGGGAACTTGCAAGATCATGGATGTTGTCATGTACAGCAGAATGAGTAGCCCTCTGGAGCCTCAGACTCTGTCTGTTATATGTTCCATACATGCCTGTGTCTCCATGATAGCCTGGAACATGCATCTGGTGACACCTGCTGTGGCACTTCTGCCAGGGGATGGCCAGCAGTCTTCCTATGAGCACCCCTGTACATCTGCCTGTGTGGTACCTCACTGGTCATCTGGCTATGGCTGCTGTGTACAGACACACTTGCCATAGTCACCACACTGTCCTGTCCCAAGCCACCACCCGCCAACTGTCCCTCATCTATGGGCACTGTTGATGGGGTATGTATAGGCATTGTGAGTGTGTGCAGGGATGGGGTGGATAAAAGTGGGATGTCAACCGATGGCACAGCTTCGGCCCCTGACAACCCTGCCTGTGCTCACCATACCTATCATCATTGTCAGAGTCTGCATGGACACTAGCATCACTTTGCCTGCAGGAGGGACCCTGACCCACCTCGCCCCCTGTGAGGGGAAAACAAGAAACATAATGTAAGACCTGTATGTCATTACTTACTTCTACACACACTCACACACACACACACACACACACACACACACACACACACACACACACACACACACACACACACACACACACACACACACACTTACAGGTGAGGTGGCACAAAGATATTACACAGACCTCTCATTACCCAACAGTCAACATGCATGACACATGGCACTCAACAGCATGCACTGCAGCTATACTCAATCCTTGTTACCAACATTATACATCTCTGTGATGCATGTGTTGTGTTAGTAGGTGATGCCCCTTCCCCTGGAACACACTGCACTCATGTGCACCTGTTCAGCAGCCTGGCATGTACTGTGCACCATACCTCATGACTGTACACATCATTGCTGAATGTGTATATGTGTGGCAGTTATGATTGCTCTGTTGCTCATGGCCCCTATGTGTTTGTCTGACACATACCTGGATGATGTGAGGACATATGTCAATAGTGAATGCCTGACCTCTGATTTGCAGATCTTATCATCAGTAGTGCATGTATGAGCAATAAAATCCAATTACACTGACAACCTTCAAAGCTTACTGTGGCTATGAAGAGTGTACACACCCTTATTGACATGCCAGCCTCTTCCCTGATATGCAATGGGGCCACAATACTGCATATGTTAACATTACACACACCTGATATGTGACATATGACCTGTGCAATCAAATGCAGTATCAAACAAATGTGTTAGTTGTGCAGATGCTGATTGAGATGCATACAATATGTGGGTTGCATAAGTGTGCACACCCTTAACATGATGGTTTATTGCAGCACTTGTTAAGTGAACTACAGCAGTCACTATTCCTGGAAGGGGTATACTAGCATGGCCCATCTGCACTTGCCATTATTTGGCCGCTCCACCATACAAATGTCCCCCAACTCTGCTGAATTGCATGGTCAGCTCATGTGCACAGCCCTTGGAGGTCACACAGTGCCTTCACTATTACTGTGGAGTCAGGGTTATGTCTGGCACAATTCATGAACTTGACTGTGTTCAGATACAGCCATTCTTAGTGAGCTTTAGATGTATGCTTCAGTTCACTGTTGTGTTTCAGGATGATTCCCCTCCCCATCCTCAGCCTTTTTGGAGATGCTTGACAACTATGGGCCACACATGAGTATCATTTTGCAATGTTCCAAATTCAGAACACCATGTCTACTGGCCTAGTTCCTGCTAATGAACAGCAAACCTAAAGGTGTACATTGCCACCAGCAAGGTACAGATGGGGATGGTGGGCCTGAGGTGGAGTGAGGTGTTGCTTGTGCACCACATGTATCTTTATTAATACTGTCTGTTGCTTTCAGCTTTGATCTCGGTACACCATTACACATTGCAAAACATGCCTTTGGGAGACTTGATGTTATGCATATGCTACTTGTAGACAGCCCTGGATGGTGTTTCCTGTGGAACAACTCTTCAATATGATTACCCTAACCCAAATGCCACACTTATGCAGAGTCCAGGCAATTGTCGACATAGGTACTGCATTGGCAGTACTTGCTAGACATTCCTGCAAGTCCCTCAGTGCTGCTGCATGTTTCTGGGCAGCCTCCATGATCAGTTTGCAACATGTGTTGTCATCTGTCATGGATGGGGATCTGTTTATTTTCTACATTAATGTTGTCCCATACTTCATACTCACATACATGACTGTTTGCACTGTTTGCATGGTATATGCAATGATGAGGTAAGGCTACGTCTCCCACTCCTGAATGCTACGTTTTGGATATGGGATCTCTTCCATGGTTTGTAAGATGTGTGCAAGGCACAGCTGCCTCTCTTGCAGGTGTGTGGGCAAATGTCATGGACACACTTCTTGGACAACCGACCATTACCTGGTGTGACATTGAGGCCCTGTACTTGATGGAAGGAGCGTACTCAAGAAGAGTGAAAGCTATCAGTACCTCAAAAGCTGCTTCCACAATATGTTATTTGGAGTGTGTGCACACATATGCTTCCAGTGTTTCTTAATGTATGTATGTATTCCCCATATTTGCTGTCTTAACATAGGATTCCATATTACAAATTCATTGCTCATGTTAGGATCACATTACAGGTTATAAAATCTATGGAATGTGGTATTGTGATATGACGTTGTATAGATCTGTAACAGTTGCCATTGTAGTAGTGGTGTATACACTGTTGTAGCTGCTGTATAAGGGTAATGTTTCAGACATGTCCCAACTGTAGGCCATTTGTCCCACCATTATGTTCATCTCTGTCCACACATCTTGCACTGACAGGTTGTTAGGTATACTCCAGGACTCTTACATACCCTTCATTTATGCCACCATGGTGACCACTGTCATGCAGTGCAATTAACAGCAAAAATAAGTGAACATGTACAGCATGCATTATGGGTAGGGTGGGTAGGTGTGTTAAATGTGTCCATGGCAAATACCATGGACATAACATGACCAGTGTATTGGCAAACCTGAACAAAAAAAACCTCCATACTCATCAGCTACAGGCTGCTGCCCCAGAGGTATACCAGAGGGACCTACATAGTTGTGTGAGAGATGTAATGTCAGTAGCCACACCTGTGGCATTGGTACAGGGTGGGAGCAGCATTTCAATACATCAACATTACAAACCCACAATACTAGAGATTATGCACATCTATTCATTACTACACTGTAGCAACAGACTATGCTATCTGACATATGCATGAAGATACTTTACAGATGAAGATGGATAAGCAACAGTGGTCTACTAATGTGCCCTGGGGCCTTATCTGCATGTTCCTCTTCCATTGTGTGGGTAGCACTCACCTCCACAATACTATAGTCAGGTTCCTGGCTTGGCTGGTGGGCAGGTGCCCCAAGGCTGGCGAGGAGCTCCTCAGCATGTGTCAGTGGGGGCTGGATGGCATGACCCCCACCTGTGGCTAGCTGGTCCCGCCTAACTGCAGCAGCATGCTGACGGGCATGGCAGATGAGATCAGTGCAATGATATTGCACCTGCTCATAAATCCGGTTATGCAGACCAACATCGTTTACCCTGTGGGCGAACTCGTTCCACAGGGGTGTCCAATGATACATATATACACACACACACACAGACACACACACACACACACATATATATATATATATATATATATATATATATATATATATATATATACATGTTTACATATATATATATATATATATATATATATATATATATATATATATATATATATATATATATATATATATATATATATATATACATATATACACATACATACATACATCTACATATATAAATACATTTTCTCTACTGTTGAATGACTGTGCTGCATGATATATTTGAATATTTGAGAAAACATCACATTTATGTGCAGCTGAGATGGCTTAGTGGTAAATCATTGTGGCTATGGTGTGCAGGGTCATGGGTTTCAGACATGCACGGGCTGATTATTTTGTTGCTGGGCAGAACAAGGGCTGTTGGATACAGAGTGATTAAGGCACTTTTAAGCTGTTGTAAGCCTGTTTGCGCAGAGGTAAGCAATGCTAACTTCTGGTTAACTAAGCTTACAGACAGCCTGACAGTACTTCATCTATGTAGCTATTGCTTGCCGCCATGCAAACATGCTTAAACCCACTTACTACGGCTTAAAAGAACTTACTCCCACTTACCCCCATGCTAATTTCGTTAAAAGGAAAAAAAAAAGAGTGATATGAAAGTGGTGAAAAATGGGGCATGCAGAGGGAAAACAATAGGGAAAGTAGCTTGGGATGTGCAGGACAGGTGTATGGAAGGTCCATAGCTGTCTATTTCTTCTACAGCAACAGCTGTGCATATGTACTGAATTTGGAGGTAGATTTGGACACTCAAACCCCTGAGAGAGGGGTGAGGACAACAATAATGTGTTGTGAAGCCAATTAGACCAGATTACATGTGTCCAGTGGACACATGCAAAATGAACAGCTATGTATGGGGCAAATTTTTTGGGGAACAGATAGCCCTTTTTTTAAGGTGAGAGTGGGATGTTGGGGAAGGATAGTAGGTATATTTGGGGAGATAGGTTGGGTAGGAAGACAGACAAGACAGCATACAGGGAAGGTATATGACACATGTGGGGGGTAACACCTTGGATGGGGAGGGGTGTTTGAAAAACAGAAGCCCATGAGCCCCAAATGGAAACAGTGGGACTGAGGTCCCCAACCATGGGCAGTCACCACTGCACCTTCACGGCCCCGAAGGTGGCTGTGCTGGAGGCTGAGCAGGAGGGGCAGACTGACCTTCTAAATGTGCCATGTGGCCCTTAAGCTGGCATAGCAGATCTCCAAACTCCCTTTGGAGCTCGCTAAGCACCAATCCCTGGACCTGACTTCGGGTGACAGGATCCTGTCTGCACCTGCTCCCAGGGGGGGATGAACCCCATCCCCTGAGGGGATTCCACCCAAAGGTGGTTCATAACCAGCAGATGAGGAGGTCCCAGGGTGGGTCCCAGGTGTGCTGGGACCTGGTGCCATGACCAGATAAGGTGGGAGAGGTGGGTCTGCTGGGACCAGCCTTCCCATGCGTGCTCTGGTGTTGCAGTTTTAAAACACATGTCGGTTAGTAATAGTCAACACAATCCAGGATTAATTATAACAGCATGCATAGATATTCCCATTAACCCAAAACACCAGATTTGGAACTGTTGCATAGCAAACAGAACACATGCATATATGGAACCACAGTGGCCATTACAATGGCATGCAGGTTACATTGATAGCAACAGGTCACCAATGATAGTATTTCAACATGGAACATTAATAGAAACACATTTCAATATTTATTGAACAATAGGACATATGTCCCAAGAGTAGGTTTGGTGTAAACATACCCACTGATTTGTGTATTTAGATTATTGTTGCAGATATGGTGGGGGTTGAGAGAGATGTCAATTAACAACTTATATATCCTTGTACTACTCACAACTTTATTGATCATTGCTCTAATCATTAAGGTGCAGGTATTATTACAATACCTATGGCCTTGGTTTGGGCAGTGGTATGTTTGTACACTGTGTATACATCAACTGTCTTATAGCTAAGTTCTTACATCTCTTACCTGGTAGACCTGTGGAGGGAATGTTTGTTAACACTACCTGACTGTTTCTACTCATATTCCCAGACTCAAAGTTAATATTATGCACATACCACTCAATCTCTTAATGCACAAACTCTGGACAAAGCTTGACAACACGGGTACAAATAGGGACATGATTTAAATTTAATTGTCATAAACTTGGAGAGTTGCATGAGTGACAACATTTGTTTTAATATACATTTTTTGAAGGTTTTGAGGCCTGAAAATCAAATGTATGTCATTATTTCTTAACTACAATTCTGAGATCATCCCACTGATTTGCCAGGGGTACAGAGGAACAGGCAGAAAATATGAGTCAATTATCTGGACATACTGTACAGTTGAGAGGTATTATTATGCATACAGCTTACTACCACTCCCAGGATTCGAACCATGGCTGTGTCTGCTACAAATACAACAATTTAGGTCACAGTAGAGTGTGCTATTTGGATATTGCTGTCTATCCCATCAGTGTTTTCTAAGTCTCTCTTTGTTGTACAATCTGACCTTGTAATTATAAGTCTTATACAGACATTCCTACACATATTTTTATGTAGCACAGTGTGAGAAACAGTGGTTGACACAACAGTACTATTCTGATATCAGATGTTACTGAATGCTACATGTCAGGCCATACTATACCAGAGTAAACACTACCAGTCCAGGATTTAAATATTTATTGGCAGGCACAGTTTTCTTATCTAACAGACCTGTGGCAGGAATGTTTGTAACACTACCTGACTGTTTCTACACATATTCCCAGATTCCAGTTAATATTATGCACATACCTCTCGATCTCTTAATGCACACACTCTGGACAAAGCTTGACAACATGGGGTACAAATAGGGACATGTTTTGAATATTGCTGTCATAAACTTGGAGATTTGCTAGTGACAGGATTTGTTTTAATATATATTTTCTGAAGGTTTTGAGGTCTGAAAATCAAATGTATGTCATTATTTTGTGAATACAATTCTGAGATCATCCAACTGATTTGCCAGGGGGAAAGAGGAGTAGGCAGAAAATATGGGGCAATTATCTGGACATTCTGAAAAATGTGTACAGTTGAAAGGTATTATACATACAGCTTACTACCACTCCCAGGATTCGAACCATGGCTGTGTCTGCTAAAAATACAACAATTTAAGTCACAGTAGAGTGTGCTATTTGGATATTGCTGTCTATCTCATCAGTGCTTTCTAAGTCTCTCTTGGTTGTACAATCTGACCTTGTAATTATAAGTCTTATACAGACATTCCTACACATATTTTTATGTAGCACAGTGTGAGAAACAGTGGTTGACACAACAGTACTATTCTGATATCAGATGTTACTGAATGCTACATGTCAGGCCATACTATACCAGAGTAAACACTACCAGTCCAGGATTTAAATATTTATTGGCAGGCACAGTTTTCTTATCTAACAGACCTGTGGCAGGAATGTTTGTTAACACTACCTGACTGTTTCTACACATATTCCCAGATTCCAGTTAATATTATGCACATACCTCTCGATCTCTTAATGCACACACTCTGGACAAAGCTTGACAACATGGGGTACAAATAGGGACATGTTTTGAATATTGCTGTCATAAACTTGGAGATTTGCTAGAGTGACAGGATTTGTTTTAATATATATTTTCTGAAGGTTTTGAGGTCTGAAAATCAAATGTATGTCATTATTTTGTGACTACAATTCTGAGATCATCCAACTGATTTGCCAAGGGGACAGAAGAGTAGGCAGAAAATACGGGGCAATTATCTGGACATTCTGAAAAATGTGTACAGTTGAGAGGTATTATACATACAGCTTACTACCACTCCCAGGATTCGAACCATGGCTGTGTCTTCTAAAAATACAACAATTTAAGTCACAGTAGAGTGTGCTATTTGGATATTGCTGTTTATCTCTTCAGTGTGTTCTGTCTAAGTCTCTCTTGGTTGTACAGTCTGATCTTGTACTTACAACAGTCTTATACAGACATTCCTAGACATTTTTTTATGTAGCACAGTGTGGGTAACAGTGTTTAACACAACAGTACTATTCAGAGAATGCAACAATAAATGCCATACAATACCAGAGTAAACACAACCAGTCCAGGATTTAGAGCTTTATTTGCCAGGCAGTTACAGTTTTATTTAAATATGACCTATATGGGACTATTACTATCATATTGTCTGGTTTATTCAGTACAACCCGTACAACAGTTTTTATACTGCCAGATGACTTTTACTACTTTATATTTATTTGGTATGACTACTGCAAGCAGGATTGTTACTCACCAGCCTCACAACACAGCCTTTTTCAGCCTACTAGCATGGGCTTCCTGATTCACAGCCCACTTAGCTGCAGCTGTAAAGGAAATAGAGACATATTTAGGCATACCTATCCATCACATACACATGCTGGACTTTAGTAAAGAGTAATGATATGACTACTTACACACTGCTGGGACATCACCCCTCTGCCTTGCTTCTTGGACCCACTCATCCAAGAGCTCTCTCTTTCTCTGCTTCAAGTTGGCATATTGGTGCCTGACCTGCTCACCAGTCCGAGGGATACCAGTGGCACTGGTGAGATCACAGGTGAGATGGTCCTAGGCTTCCGGTTTATACTGGGAGCCTGGTACTGGCCCTGCAGCAGTCTTTCATCATGTTTTTTTACCAGGAGTCCTACCATGACCTTGGACTTCTGTATGCCCCAGCGCTGCTCCCAGAAGTGCAATCCTTGTCCAACGCCTGCCATCCTGTCTACAGTGGGAAGCTGCAACAAGTTATGAGCTGTATTTCTGCCTGTGGGTTTTAAATATGTCCGATTTCCCACCCTTTGCTGTGATTGGATGATTTTTGAATATGCTGAGCTAAGCTAAGCTACGGGCAAACCTGCTTAGCTAAGGTTGGCATTGCTTAAAGGGACAGGTTCAGTATTGCTTACTGATGGGCAAATCCACTTAGCTGGGCTACTCATTGCTTAGCAGTCATATTTACACAATGCTTACACCTGTTAAGCAGAGCTGTGCAATGCTTAGCATTGCTTATTTTTAATTTTATAGACTATCTGCTGCATGGCATTGATTGATTATTCATTACATATTATAAATTTGTTTACTGTCCTTGACATCCCCGAAAGTGCTTTTATTACATTTATTCATGTGTGACTATACTGTATGTGGCACTTGCATTTATATGAGGATTTCAAAGCTTTATTAAACTGACACCTCACATCTGGACCTAATGCAGTACTCCAATTAACAAATATATGTTATTTAGTAGGTAATACTAAAAAGAAATGTTCATGTACTGCTTTCACATGTAAAATGCAAATTGGTTACAGTGGGAAATCAAACCAGAAATGGCTGCTTGCAAAACATACGCACTAACCACAATACTATTGCAATATTGCTTATGTTGGATGTTTCTTGCTATTTAACTTCTTGTGCTATTTAAGCTGGACTAAGCGTAGTTAAGTAACGGGCACACCCACACAGCTACGCTTAAACTTTATCACATTTATAAAAAAAAAAACAGTTTTGTTATGTTATTTTATCTATGCCCTTCAGAATATCCCTGCTAATGCTAAACCTGTTATTTTATCAACTTTCTGCTTTGTGGGACAATTGTCCCTTTTGGCTTTGTCCACATTCTTTACTCTGACGGGTTGGAAGGTGTGTGCTATGTGCTTATGTTACCTGTGTTATCTTAATAAATTTTGTCTTGGTAACATACATCTCAACCTCTTAGAGCAAAATATCTGGACAAAGCCTAAAATGATGGGAGGACAAATAGGGACAGATTTTAAATGTTGCTCTTGTAAACTTAAAAAGTTGATAGAATAATAAGTTTTACATTAGCATGAATTTTCTGAAGGATGTGTGGAGTCTTTAACTCAAATGTTTTGTCATTATTTAATGATTTCAATCTTCAGCTATTTGCCAAAAAGGTACAAATTTTTAGGAGGAACACACCAAAACATGAGGCAAAAGTCTGATCATTCTGTGAAAATCTGTACAGGTGAGAGGCATGCTTGGTAGGGAAGATTGTCCTGTATGCCTTTGACCACAGATTTGTTTTCCTGATGGGTTGGGGGTGTTATGAGCATTCCCGCTCCTTTTTAATTGCTGAAAGACAATTTTGGAGTACAGGGGGCGTGTGTATTGTGAGAGCTCTGCTCTCAGACACATCCCCTATGCTCGTACATGGAACCATGTCCGTTTTAGAGCATGGCAGCGCGCCTTCATAAATATGCATGGTGCGCTGCTGTGCTGAACAGGAATGATCCCTGCCCGGCTGCTTGCTGAATCCCAGTGTATCTCTTAATTGTCTGTCTTTTCATTGCATCATCTATAAACTTTTTGCTAGATACTTTGTGGTTTACTCATCCTTTGTGGTAAAAAGCAATCCCTCTGATCCATATGGGTCATCAAAACACAAGCTCAGGTAATGTTGTCTGAAAATGTTTGAAAGCATGTAGTTTCTGATTCTGTTGTACAAAGGAGATTTTATTGTAATATGTACAACAATCTTCTTCACTGATATTGTCACAAAAATGTTGCTTCCTAGCAGCTCAGTCTTTAATTCTAGCATTCACTACACTACTGTAACAAATGTTAGATTTACAGTCACATTACAATTTCATATGCTTTATCCTTAAATCGCTGCTCATTAGATGATACTACTGATTTATATGCCTGATAAAAGATTTAGAAAAAAGTTGTAATTTTTTATTTCATTACTGTTCATACTTCTACATTCTTAAAATGCCCATATCTTAGAGATGTAGTTGTCATTAATACTAGTATTTTCTTCAGGCATTTTTCAGTCTCAAATCATACCGCTTATGTATTTTTTGAATTCCTTTAACCAAACTGCTCTTCTCTTTACCAACTTCTTTTTACCTCCAATACTTTGTAATAATTTCCTTAGTAATCATTCTGCTTATGTTGATGCACTTTATATTTAACGGAACCTCTAACAATAATTGTTTAAAGTAGATCTGTCTTCATTTCTTACAGATTAAGTCTAGTAATGAAGGGGGAGGCCACATAATCCTTTTAAAAAATCTGCACAATTGCTTAAAGACGGTGCAAGATTTCATATCAATCAAAGGTTCAACCCATAAGTCACCAAATGATAGATTTTTGCCTTCAGTATACTTATAACTGGTACATGAGGCACACTTCCTTATATGTCAACTAGGTATTGTCTATTTTCTTTCCTTAATAAGTGCTTTAAAGGTTTTGTCTGTTTTCATTCTTAAATACTCATTCTTACTCCAGAAACCCTCACAACAAAATATTATGTTAGGTACTTAACATCTTCTACCCACATCAACCTTAACTATATCTTCAGTCTTTGCTCCTCCAACCTATTGTGGGCAATCAGTTTTAGTTTTACTTGCATTAATCAAAAATTGTATGAGATTCGTTTTCTCTTCCCTTCTAGATATAGTAAATGGCTAGTCAGGGTTGCCTGTTAAATATATAGGAGTATCATTATCTTCTCATCAGATTGTGGCACGTTGGTTTTCAGTTCTTCAACGCCTTTACAAAGGTTGTTCGTGTATATTATAAATAACCAAGAGGCAAGAAGACACCCTGCCTTACCCTATTCCTAATTCTTACTTCATAAGAGTCATAAATTCTTGATATTTTTATATTTGTCCATGTGGGTGAGTACAGGGCAGTAATAACACTACATTTGATGAGAAGCTCTTTCCTTCATCACCTTTAATAACTTATGCCTGCATAATCAATAGCTGAATCCAAATGAATCGATAATAAAATATTTTTGTTCTTATTCTAGCATATTTTTCAGTAATATATTGCTTTAATAGTCATGCATCCACAGTGGGCACCTTAAAGATTTGGCAAACTGGGTTTGGTGAAGAGATGTTGTCTTAAATGATCTTTTAATTTATTTAACAATACAAAATAACGTTTTCAAGGAATTGTCTAAAAGTGTATTAGCCTAGATGATACAGAATCACTGTAGTCTATCTAAGGGAACTAAAATTTTGTTTTCCTGTGATGACAAAAATGACCCTTTTAACACTGTTAATATTTTATCTCACTTCTCCTTGTACGATATTCTTATCTCATTCTGTATCTTGTCGAGCCTTAACCTGAATTACTTAATAGCACAAATGTTTATATCCCATTTGTACTGCAGTAAGTAATTATGTGCAATTGGGCATAAGCAATTTGTTTTAGAATGTTTAAGGCCTCAGGATATCTTCACAAATCAAAGATATACATTGAAAAAGCTCACCTACAATTACTACTATGAAATAAAGTGAATGGAGTGTACCTGGAGTTCCAGTAATAAAACAAACCAGTCTAATAAAGATATCAAGTGACTGCACCAGTAGTTGCATAAATTAAAGGGGTTATGTTTGTTCCTCTTATGATCAAGTAATAAATCAAGAAATATACAGTGGTCCCTCTCCATAAAGGTGGTGCCTCAACGGATCCTGGAAACTATCGCCCCATAAGCCTGACTAGCTTGGTCTGCAAAGCTATGGAAAGGATCATCATGGACCTCATAAATAAAGATATTGGGGACCTACAGACACTGGATCCTACCCAGTTCAGCTTTGTTAAGGGCAGATCCTGCCTCTTAAACCTGGTTTATTTCTTTGAAACAGTCACCAAGGCGATTGACGAGGGGAAGGTGGTCCACACAGCCTACCTGGAACTCGCAAAAGCCTTCGATACAATACCCCACTCGGGCATTATAGATAAGCTCACCAGCTTAAATATAAACCCCTATGTCACTAGATTGATTGCAAACTGGCTCAAGGAAAGAACTCACATGGTTAGAATTGCTGGAGCCATGTCAGACTCCAAACCAGTTACAAGTGGTGTCCGACAAGGATCAGTCCTGGGACCTCTCTTGTTCGGTATATATTTCTCGGAGATACAGGCCAACACGGAAGGACTGTGGCTGACCAAGATCGCAGATGACTGCAAACTGGGTACCATAATCGACTCTCCAGCCGACACAAGCATCCTCCAAAAGGGCCTCATAGAAACAGACAACTGGTGCCAGAGCCATGGCCTCAAGCTAAATGCCAAAAAGTTTATAGTCATCCCCTTTGGCAAAAACAAAGTGCCCACAAATTACCACATAGGTGGTAATCCATTAAGTACAGAAGAAGTAATTAGGGACCTGGGGACCCAAGTTGATAGCAATCTTGCATTTGACAACCACGTGGCCAACGTGGTTAGAAAAACATTTTATATAGCCCACCTAATCATGAAGGGATTCACATCTAGATCAGAGGAGGTCATCGTGCCTCTTTACTCATCCCTCAACAGGCCCATAATTGAGTACAATGCCCCTTTTGGGATGTACCTTACCAGACACCTGCAGCAACTGGAAAGACCCCAAAAGTACCTCACCAAGAGGATCAAAGGGCTCAAACATATGCTATATGCTGCCCGGTTAAAGAAACTCCAGCTCTACTCAGTGGCATACCGCCTGTTCAGAGGCGAACTGTGCCTGACATATAAAGCCATGTCCAACCCGGAATTAATGGACATGCTGCACCTCAGAAAATTCAAATCCCATCGAGCTACGTACTCGAGAGATTTGAACCTCAGCACTGAAATAAATAGGTCATGCTGGAGGGACAGATTCATAACCCAGTGGCTCCCTTCACTCTGGAATAAAATCCCAGTCCAGGTTAGGCAGAGTCCCTCATTGACTCTCTTCAAGAGGAATCTTGATGAGTGGATGGGAGATCGTAGGTTTACCGCGGGTATCACTTTTGTGTCACTGTTAGACAGAGGCACAGTATACTAACCTCGAAAAAGGGCATAGCAAAATAAATTTAAAATGGGTGGCGAAAGCCAAACACATTCTGGCTAGGCTTATAAATGCCCTAGGGCAGATAGCCTAGTATGAACCTATGAACCTATGAACCTATTAACTAAGGTGCAGAGAAATGAGCCAAATCCCACTTACTTGACTTTAAAAACACTGAGACAAAAAAACCCGAAACTCCACAAGACTGACCTCTTGGAACACCAACAGATCACTATGGGTAAGTAAACACTTGGCCAGCATGTTTACCTTGGCCCCTTACCTCCGCGGCAGTGCAATCTTGGAGTTGGTATATTTTGCTGGGGGGGGGTTGGACAGCAAAGCACCCCACATGGGTGGGTTTTCTTTGCTTTTGTGTTAGTGTGTTTGTGGGGTTGGGTGAGTGTGTGGTTGGAATAGTGCAGTTTGATTTGTACTGTCTTTAGTGACAAAGTTAATTGGGAGAAATTACGGAGGTTGTTGGGGTGGTTTTATTATGGAGTTTGACTGCAAGAGGCGGGAAGGCAACTGGTTGAAGTAATTTGAAAAAAAATGGACTATGGGAGTAGCTTAACTCTGTTTGTGACTGGAAGCCATTTGCTGTGGAGAGGGTGATGCAGTGGTACCCTGGGGGAATTGGAAATGAATCAGCAGATTTTGTTTTTGATGAACTTTAGAGTGGATGAGCTCTTTTAGAGGCTGTGGCTATGATGGGGATCCCGTATTCCAGTTGAGCAAAGAGGACTCCTTTGCCTGTTGCAGCTTTAGCTGGTCTGGAATGAAAGGGAAGCACTTTCCAGGGCCAATATAAAAGAGAACTGATCTTTTTTCTGGTGATTTCAATGTGGCATTAGAAGTCAAGTGATTGGTCTAGCCAAAAACCCAAATATTTAAAGGACTTACTTGTTTCTGTTGGTGAATCTTTAGGAT